>NC_056044.1:29172145-29215116 GCF_004379255.2 Salvia splendens
AGACATGGTTAAATATAATGTAGTCAATTTAATATCTGCCTCAATTTAGTACTAAATTTTGGCCTCAGCTTAGGATCATAGGTTTTCATCTCTAGGGTATACGAAATTTTCAAGTATGACTAAATTTGAGAAAAGGCTTTCACCTTAAATAATCTTGTATAATAAAGCTGAATGATGAGCACATAAATTTCGTTGTCCGTTCTTGAAAATCGTCCAGGAAATTACATGATACAGTGTTTCCTATGTTAACATATTTGAATGAAACTTTTTTACAATAAATGGGAAGGAGCTACCTTCGAATGTATCTGTAAGTACGAATCATACGACATATTTTCACATAAAAAGTTTCCAATGTCATGCATATTATACAAAACTTGTTGTTTCTGCTATTAGGATGATGTGATACTAAGTCTGTTTCCCTTTCTTCTTGTGATTTCTATTTGTTTCTTATGATTTGAGATTGTTATTAGTATTGGACTTTAACTATCGATCTGTTTATCGTGGATATGCAGAAAGAAACATGGATGCAGACATTCGTTTTGTCGTTTCAGAGCCTTGGTGTTAATATATGGCCGCTTGAGCACGGCTCCCCTGTATGTATTCGAAACAATTGACGCAGGGGACATTTCATCGCCAGATGAGATACACGAACTCTTCTAGTTTATTTTCTGGACCCTCACCCTCATTCCCTTGCTGAAGTATTCTTTCACCGTATTGAAGGTTGATGACGATGGAGAAGGTAACGATCTTGACTTTCTTGTGAGCTGCGGGATAGAGTTTTTGAAACTCAGACTTCATTGATCCTTGCAGGTGGTCCATTTTTGTTATATTCATTGCTCTGTAGGCATGCTAAAGTGGGGTTGATTCCATCCAATAGCGGATCGAGCAAGATGTTGTCTCATGAAGAAGACGAGGTCTCTTCATCAGCATCCCAAGGCAAACCAGAAAACAAAGCTAGAAAGGCTATAGAGAAGTATAAAAGCTGTCACTATTTGCTGTTATTCCTTGCTCTGCTTCGACCTTCAATTTCTGGTTGGCCTTTGTTCGATAAAGTCATTGACATACTACTACTGATAAGACAAGAAAACTAATCTTAATCCGTGTGCAAGTGCAGTGTTATCAGCAACGTCTGGTCTTGGACGTTCATTGGCGGAAGTATCACAAGGTAAGAGTTCGATGCATACATAGGAAGAAACGAGAAATTTATAATTTTGAACTAAAAGTTTTTAGCTGTTTTCACAGTTTTCTATTCAGACAAAAGGAAGGACCATGTGGCCAATGCCTTTAAGAAATGTAAGTCGTTGCATGGTTCGATTCGAACATTAGTAGTCTCAACTTTGTAAGATATCCATCCAACATCCTGATTTTCTCCGTGTGTATCCAGATTTGCCAGCTCCTGTGGCATGTGCCATATTGGTTGGCCTTTTCATGTTGCAGCATCACGGAACGAAGAGAATTGGGAGCTTTTTTGCCCCAATCATCATCACATGGCTTCTCATCATCAGCGGGTCCGGCCTCTATAACATTATTCATTACGATGCCCAGATCCTCCGTGCTGTCTCCCCAGTGTACATGCTGAGGTTCTTGAGGAAATTTAATCTCCGACACGGGAAACTCCTAAGCAGCACTGTCTTATGCATTGCAGGTTGGATCAGTCTACTAAAACCATTCTTTTTCCATTCCACAATCACTTTGAAGTAATTATTCCTTTTGATCACGTGTTATCAGAGTCGGAGGCGATGTTTGCTGATCTAGGCCACTTTTCCAAGAAATCTATCAAGGTAGGTATAACTTGGATACATACTGGTCTCTTGTAGTTGAACAAAGAACTCTTCCACTGATGCAGATAACGTTCATCTGCTTCGTATATCCTGTCCTTTTGTTAACATATGCTGGACAAGCTGCATTCATCTCGAAGAATCTTCATGCCGATGGTGCATTTCATCTAAGTGAATCCATACCTAGAAGTAAGATTTATTTTTCCTCATATCTCCTTCTGTGATAGCTGGAGTCGGTTCTTATCTTATTATTGAAACTGTTGAAGAATATTTTCATATATTTCTCAAGTATGTAGCAAAAGAGGGGAATACACGCCTAAATAGGCTTAGAGAATATTTACATATGGTATGATTTGCTATGATTTACCCTAGCTACAAAACCGGAAAGAATCACTCCTAATTGATTTCATAATCTTTTCATAATTTCCCTTGATTTCATCCTTGATTTCTAACACTCCCCCTCAAGTTGAACAATGGGATCTCCTATGTTCAACTTGCCCAATACTTCACTGAAGCTCCTTGCATCCACAGCCTTTGTAAGAATATCTGCTAGCTGATCTTTCGAGCGTACAAATGGAAGGTCTACCACCCCTGATTCTATATTCTCCTTGATAAAGTGACGATCAACCTCAACGTGTTTCGTTCGATCGTGTTGCACAAGATTTTCAGATATACTGATTGCTGCCTTGTTGTCGCAAAAGAGTTTGCACGGATTTCTTGTCATTAAGCCGAGTTCCGTCATCAACTTCTTTAGCCATAATATTTCTGTCAGGCCACTCTTGATCCCACGAAATTCTGCTTCTGCACTCGACAAGGCTACTACCTTTTGCTTCTTACTCCGCCAAGTCACAAGATTACCTCCCACGAAGGTAAAGTACCCTGCAGTCGATTTTCTGTCATTTGGATTACCTGCCCAGTCTGCATCAGTGAACCCATGCACCTCCAAGTTTCCATGGTTCTCGAATAAGAGCCCGTGTCCCGGTGTTCCCTTCAAGTAGCGTACAATCCTCAACGCTGCTTCCCAATGGTCGGCTTGAGGCTTATGCATAAACTGACTAACAATTCCCACGGCGTACGCAATATCCGGTCTAGTGTGAGAGAGATAGATAAGTTTACCGACTAGGCGTTGATACCTTGTTTGGTGAGTGAGTTCAGCCCCTTCCGTCAATCGAAGTCCATGGTTTTGCATCATTGGTGTTTCTGCAGGCTTGCAATCGAGCATCCCTATTTCCGTCAGGAGATCCAAGACATACTTCCGTTGGCTTATGAATATTCCCTTCTTAGATCGAATTACTTCAATGCCCAGAAAATATTTCAAGAGGCCCAAATCTTTCATCTCAAATTCCGCAAAGAGGTTCTTCCTTAGCTGTCTTATTTCCTCCTCGTCATCTCCTGTAAGAATCATATCATCCACATAGATAATTAGACAGGTGATTTTCCCTCTCTTCTTCAAAAACAGAGTATGATCTGAGTTGCTTTGTTGGTATCCGTACTTCTTCATTACTTCCGTAAATCTTCCAAACCATGCCCTCGGTGACTGTTTCAAGCCATAAAGAGTTTTCTTTAGTTTGCACACTTCTCCTACTTTGAGTTCTCCTTCAAATCCCGGTGGGGCTTCCATATAGATTGGTTTCGTGAGTTCCCCGTGCAAGAAGGCATTAGTTACATCGAATTGGTGCAGTGGCCAATCCTTTGTTGCAGCAATCGAGAATAGTACACGAATAGTGTTCATCTTTGCTACGGGTGAGAAGGTTTCTGCATAATCAACTCCATAGGTTTGAGTATACCCTTTTGCCACTAACCTTGCTTTGTAGCGTTCAATAGACTCGTCTGGTCTCCTCTTGATGGTGAACACCCAGCGGCATCCCACCAATCTAGACCCTTCTGGTCTTACGCATACCTCCCATGTTTTGCTTTTCATCAGTGTATTCATTTCCACAATCATTGCTTCTCTCCAATGTTGAATCTTCATTGCCTCCTCCGCTGACCTAGGGATCTCTTCTTCCTCATATAGGGCCGTCATAAAGGCCCCTGCCATTTCTGTCAGATTCGCCTTAGCCAGATTCGCCACTGAATATCTGCTCTTCTTCGAGATCCGTTCTGGACTATATCGTTTAGGTGGGACTCCTCTTGTGCTTCGATATGGAAGTGTGTATTGTCCAGTATCTCCGTCGATCACAGCATTCTCCGTTGGTCCTCCGTCGATCACAGCATTCTCCGTTGGTCCTGTATCTTCGGTAGGTTCTGCGACAGAGTCAAGAATATTTGTACTATTGATGCTAGTTTCAGGAATTACCTCGGATATCACTAGAGGAGGATTGATAGGCAAAGGCGGTTGAGGAGGCTCTACCGTCGACAAGACAGGCTCGGCGGTAGTACTAACTGTCCCTGTTGGTTCCACGTCAGAGTCGCTTGGTAATGGCACAAACCAGTTTAGGGGTCCACTTGACCTATCAGTTCTACTGTTACTCTCCCCCTGACCACTAAAACTGGTATAGTAGTACTCACACTCCAAAAAATTACAGTTCATGGTCGTTATTATCTTCCTAGATGTCGGATCAAAGCACCTATACCCTTTTTGATTGATTCCATATCCCAAAAAAACACATTTTAAGGCGCACGCGGAAAATTTTGTTCTTTTGTGTTTGGGAACATGAACATACACAGAACATCCAAATATCTTAAGTGGTAGGGTAAGGGGTTCGGGTACGTTGGCTAGAGAAGATAACAGTTGTAACGGGGTTTTCATTTTCAAAATTTTCGTAGGAAGACGGTTCACCAAATAGACAGACGTAGCAACAGCTTCAGGTCAAAGAAATTTTGGAACTTTAGAGTCAAAAAACAAAGCCCGAGTGATTTCCATAATTATTCGGTTTTTTCTTTCGGCAACGCCATTTTGTTCGGGGGTATATGGGCACGAGGTTTGGTGAACTAACCCTTTATCCATGAAAAAATTTGACATCTCTTTATTGACGAACTCTCGCCCATTGTCAGACCTAAGGACTTTAATGGTTGTCTGAAATTGGGTTTGGATTAGTTTGTAAAAAAAGACAAATTTATGATAAACTTCAGATTTGTTTTTTAAAAAATATACCCATGTCATTCTTGAACAATCATCCACAAATAACAAGAAATATCTAAAACCATGATCACCAGTAACGGGCGCAGGGCCCCAAACATCAGCATGTACCAAAGAAAACAAACTCTCAATCCGAGTTTCAGTAGATTTAAAAGATTGTCTGTGGCTTTTCGCCAAAACACACGATTCACACGCAAAATCCTTTAGGTGGGAAAAATTAGGAAAAAGCAATTTAAAGTAACCAAGAGATGGGTGACCTAGACGTCTGTGCCACAACCAAGCGTCTCGAGTCGCAGATCCGTGAGCCAGCATTGCGGCACTGCCTTGGTGAGCCATCTCGTCAACATAGTAGAGGCCTTGACGCTCAGTGCCACGCCCAATTATCCTCCTCGTCCTGATATCCTGTAATACACAGAAATTCGGATGCATTAGCAGTGTACAATTTAATTCCTTCGTCACATGACTAATAGACATCAACTTGTGCGATAATTTAGGGACATAGAGGCAATTTGACAGTTTTAATGTTGGTGATATCTCTATCGTTCCACTCCCCTCTACCGAGGTCAATTCCCCATCGGCTGTCTGTATCTGACTTTTCATGGTACTACAAAAATTCACAAAATCCCTTTTATCATGTGTCATTGTGTCAGTCGCCCCGCAATCAAAAATCCACCGTTCATCTTTATCTCTAAATTTACGTTGCACGTTACACGCAATAGGCATATCATGCAATATTTGAAATATGTTGGGGCTGAAAACAACATTATCACATACTGGGGGGTGTATTTTTGGATTATGTAAACTATGGGGACCAGAATTAGATGTGTGGGGTGCATCATGGAATTTATTTAAAATTGGAGGATTAGGCAAGAAATGATAAAATGGGTAGGGTTTTCGAATCCCTAGCCCAGTACCTCCTTCTACCCCGCCGCTCTCTGTTTCGCCGACTCGTCCGGCGAATGCCGCCTGTCCAACCTCTTCCGCTCGCTTGCCGCCGCCGCCGCGTGGAGTGACACCATCCGCACCCCGTCCACGAGCGGCGCTCTCTGTTCCGCCTGTTTCCTCTACACCGATGGCCAGCCTGGCCTTCCCCTTTTGATTCTCGTCCCACCATTCGGGGAATCCGATCAACTTGAAGCAATTTTCTCGGGTATGTTTATTCATCCCGCAATTGGAGCACCACAACTTTGTTTTGTCTGGCTTGGTGGCTCCGCGGCGGCCGTTGGTGGCAGTGGGTGGTTGTCCGGGACGGATCGGTGGAGGCGGTGTCTGTTGGGTCTGAAATCTGGTGTTTCGGGCTCCGAAACCGAGCCCCACTCCATTTGCTCCAGTGGTTGAGTCGGGGCTTGCCGGCGGCATAATCTTTAGCCGTATGGCCTCTCGTTTCACCCAGCCGTATGCAACATCTACTGGAGGCGTTGGACTCTCTTTGAGGATGTCCCGTCTAGTTCCTTCGAATTGGGCGTTTAATCCTGCCAAAAACTTGTACAATCTCCTTTGATTGATGATGTTTCGATACTCACCAATTCCTTTATCGCAGCAGGTGATGGTCTTGGTTTGGCATCGATCAATCTCGATCCAGACCCCGTGTAGGGTCCTCCAGTAGGTCTCCAGATCCGTGTCCCCTTGGACAATCCGGCTGGCTTTGTCCTCCAGATCGTATATCATATACGAATCCGACGTACTCTGATACGTCACGGCCAAGCTATCCCAAATCGCCTTCGCACTTTGATGGTGTGCGAAATCTGCGACGATTTCGATCTCCATGTTGTCCACGATCCAGAAGAAGACCACTAAGTCGGTCTCCTCCCACTCCAGATATTCTTTGTCGGTTGGTTTTGGGGGTTCCGGCACTCCGGTGATGTGCCGCAATGCCCTTCGGCTTCCGATGGCTACTCTCATTAGCCGAGCCCATAACGCATAGTTCCTTCCATTTAGCTTGAATGCTACTGTAACATTCTTGCTTGCTTTGAGTCTGAGATCACTGGTTTTAACATCTCCTTCGTCTGCCATTTTCAGGTCTGGTCGTCCGTCGCCGCCGCCTTCTGGTCGGGACAGGTATTCGGGCGATGATGAGGTTATCTTCTGAGCCCTCGATTATTTGGCTCTGATGCCATGTTGAAGAATATTTTCATATATTTCTCAAGTATGTAGCAAAAGAGGGGAATACACGCCTAAATAGGCTTAGAGAATATTTACATATGGTATGATTTGCTATGATTTACCCTAGCTACAAAACCAGAAAGAATCACTCCTAATTGATTTCATAATCTTTTCATAATTTCCCTTGATTTCATCCTTGATTTCTAACAGAAACGATCATTTTTCAGAGAATCTTGAGCATATATTTGCTGTGTTGTCGCTGTCTGCTTCGGCTGTCGGAAGCCAAGCTACCATTACAGCCGGATTCTCCATCATACACCAGTGTCAGGCGCTCGACTGTTTCCCCAGAGTAAAAGTTGTCCACACGTAGAATAAAATCTTCGGGCAAGTCTATGTTCCCGACGCAAACTGGCTGTTTATGGTTTTGAGCATAGCATTCACCATTGGCTTGCATGATACATCAAAGCTTGCAAGAGCAACAGGTATGGCTCTTGTAGCATTTTTGCATGTTACTGACCTTTTCTTAGTCGTTGTTCTCGTCGTTTCTGATGGCAGGATTGTCTGTTACTACGTGCTTGTTGGTAACGAGTTGCTTGATGTCGCTCGTGATTGCTCTGTACTGGGAGAAGCATTTGTTTGCATCAGTATCTTTTCTGCTCTTCTTTGGCTCCGTTGAGGCGATATATCTTACGTCAACATTGACGAGTTTCTTTCATGGCGCGTGGTGCTTGTTCATCCTATTCGTATTCTTTATGTCGAACATGGCCGCCTGGCACTACGGCACTCTCAAGAAGTATGAATCCGATGTAGAGAACAAGGTATAGATCGAGTGGCTAACAGATTATAGTCCTAGCCTCGGTGTTTCCAGGGTGCCAGGTATTGGCTTCGTCTACTCCGATGTCGACACGGGAATCCCTGCCTTCTTCACTCATATCATCTCAAATATTGCTGCATTTCATCAAGTTGTGGTGTTTGTGACCTTCAAGGCTTCTCCCGTGCCGTACGTCCACGAGAGCAGGCGGTATCTCATAGGCGGAGTCGGCCCGAAAGAGTACAAAATGTACCGCTGCATAGTGCGATACGGATACCACGACAACGTCAGGGACACGGATGACTTCGAGGACGATATAATCCACTCGATCGGAGAGTTCATCATGAGGGAGGAATACGACCACGAATAATTAAATTCGCCCGAAGGTAGGATGATCGTTCTAGGTACCCCGTCAAACGACGGGAATGGTCTGATCACCATCGCAGATATGAGCTCGAGTGAATGCTCTTCGACCGTGGGAGTAGGCAAGTCTCGACGTGGTCTTCTGGATGCTCCATCAAGCAGTGGGAGCAGGAAGCGGGTTCGATTCATGCTTCCCCCGGAGAGCCCTAAAATTCGAATGTCGGTTTCGCAGGAGCTAGGGCAGTCCCATTTGATGGCGAGGCAGGGCTCAAATTTGTTCAAGAGGGGCTGCTGGCAATGACTTATGTTTTTCTTAATAAGAACTGTAGGGAGCCTCCAGTTGCACTCAATATTCCTAATGCTGCTCTTTTGGAAGTCGGAACAGTTTATAAAATACATGATACTTTTGTAATCTTGTTTTCTCGAAATCCGCATGAGCCAGGGCCGACCGACTCCACCGCCAGTCCATGACGGTCGAAACCTCCATTTTGTGAAGCTGTCGCGGGCCTCACGGTGCGGCAGTTTTGCCCTAATCCTTCGGGATTGGGGTTCACTTACCGCCTCTGACTTCTGACGCCGTTGGCGACATTCTTTACTATATAAAGTACAAGTAGGATTTCGAATGTCTTCATCTTTATGTAACAATTCAAATGTTTGAAAACACCAAATCCAATTTCAAATGTCCCATTTGCTTGATGTATAGTAGTGTACAAGACAAAACAAAACAAGGAGATTAAAAAACAACTTGAGCTCTCCATTGTTGAATTTTGTGTTGGTACAGATTTGAACAGAAAGATCACATTTGAACAAGAGTCATCAGTTTGATACCATACTCTCCGATTCTTTCACGAACCCATCGCCCGTCCAGTCTCTATCAGATTGCAACCCCTTCTTGGTGGCCTTCCTTTCGCGAATCGCCTCTTGCTGCCTTGCCACCAGATCCATGTGGGTCGTGAAATAGTCGAGAGAAGCTCTGATTGTACGCATAAAAGAGTGAAAGAGAAGAACATCGTCACAACAAATACCAAGGCTCCTGCATATTATGAAGCTGTTGAGAAAGTTTGAGTTCATACCCCCTGAAATCTTCAATGGACGAAAAGTTGTGCTTTTTCATGAATTCCTGCAGCTCAGAACAAAGCGTCTTCACGAGACCATATCCATGCATCATTACGCCCGTGCAGACCTAGAAAAAAAATCATAAATCGTTTTAGCTACTGATCTGCTTTTTCCCTTTATTCTGTAGTGACAAACCTGAACTGTATTGGCTCCAAGAAGTATGAATTCGGCTGCATCATTCCCCGTTTCAACTCCTCCAATAGCAGAAAGCGAGAGATCTTTATCAGCAAATTCCTTCTTCATCATCTGTGCAATACTCATCACTTTTGCAAGTGCAATAGGATGGACTGCCTTTGCGAATAGCCTCCGGGAGTTGAGTATCTAAAGTTCACATACAATGCGATAATTGAGAAGACGTGGGGAGAGTTTACATCGAGAAAAGGTTGTAACGTGTAAAAAAGTGTAACTTTTACCCCTCTACACAAGGCTCGGGGCGCAAGTGTCGAGATTAATTCCCATGACGCTCATGATTGTGTTGATCGCAGCAACCCCTTCGCATCCAGTTTGCAGAGACACTCTAGCTGGCTGTACAAAGAAAGAAGATTGCAGCAAAAGCGAAGGAAAGTTAACATCACATTACATTACATTATCTAGTTAAGCATAATCTTCCAATGTCAGGAATATGATTCAAGAAATCGCGACACAGATAACCCAGCAATTATATATGCAGATTTAGTTAACAATCACAATGCTGATATTAGAGCTCATGTATGCAGATCACCTCACAAAATGCTAAAAATTCTAGTCTACTTTCAACAAACCAGCAGAGATCGTTTTCTAAGAAGTACAAAACTGGCCATAATTTGCAGTAGCGAAAACACAAAACCTGCGTGATGTCTGTGACGTTTGGAGTCATCTTTGCCCAAACAGGGACAGTTGCTTTCGCATTAATCCATCCACAAACTTCTTCCAAAAGCACGCAATCTTGACCAACAGCAGCACCCATTTTACGCTCTGGCATTCCATGAGGACACGAAAAGTTGATTTCAAAAGCATCCTGCAAAAAGAAACATCACGTTTGAGACCATCAACTTGCTAACAAGATCAAATTGAGAGATGAGCAGTGGCTTACAATTCCAGTTTGCTCAACTCGGTCAATGAGCTCCTCCCACGCAGCTTTGTTGTATTCTTCCATGATCGAAGCAATGAGTATCCTGTCCGGATACTCTTCCTTCAACTGCTTGAATTCCTTCAACATAGTCTCTAGAGGCCGGTCGCTTATCAGCTCAATATTTTGCCACCCTATGATTTGCCCTTTAGGAGATCCATTCGCTCCAGCCCGTAGTCTAGCATACCGAGGGGTTACATTCACAACTTTCGAAGAATCCAGTGACACCTACACACACATGTCCATGATCAAGCCTTTTTTTCCATCTTCACCAATTCATGATCATACCAGAAACACACATTGTACACACAATATTGGTGCAAATCTAATGATTGACGCAGCAGCCGTAGTACTTTTAGAAAACAAAATCTAGATGACCTACTTTCAATCAATTCCAGCTACCATCCATAATTGTACACAAAAAATCGAGAAATTACACTGACCACTACGAAATATTCCAGATTCAGCTATTTCAACTTGTTATCCCAATCTAATGGAGTATTATCACTTCTCAATAAAATCACTCACACAGCTAACAAAATCAGCAAAAAAAATCAATGAATTGTCACATCACACTTGAAATCGAAAAGCAAAATTTAGCAATTAGGAAAACAGAGCTAAAAAACGGTACCGTTTTGGCGATAACAGCGCCCCAGCCTTCGTTGAAGGCGCGCTTCATGACGGTGTAGTTGGTTCCGGGCGGACCCGACCCGATGACGAAGGGATTCGGCATTTTCAGCCCGTTTACCGTCACGCTGAGATCAGGCTCCGCAGCAGCCTCGCTCTGCGCGGATACTCTGAACCCGACCCGGTTCGGAGCGAGCACGGCCCTGCGAGTGACCGGAAAGTCAGCCGCCGGAGTGCTGACGTGAGCAGAAAATCTGAGAGAATCCATTTTTGTTTAGGTTGGAACAGTGAAGTTGGAGAGATGGCGATCAAGATGAATATCCTGGAATCGGAGTTGAGATTATAGAAAGCTAATTGTTTTGGACTGTATTGAAAAGAATAATCTTAAGAGATGAATTTGTGAGAATTTTGATGTGAAGATTACGTGTTGATAATGATTTTGTGATAATGTCAACAGCGAAGCAACTCACATCATGCTTCTGTTATCGATTTTTTTATGTATATATATTTACGTAAAATCTTAAATAAAAGATTACCGGAGACGAGGAGGCGCACGTTAATCGATACAGTGTTTATCCATGACGAGGCGCACGTTAGTAAAAAAATCTACTGTATTTTGCTATTTTCTTTTATCTTTTCCTTCTTTTTTTGCTTTTTTTGTACTCTTGCACTATACAGAAAATATTTGGTGATCTTCGGTTATACTTACTGAATTTATTGGTAGTATAATTGTATTCTATTTATGATTAGATGGAAGTTCGGTTTCCAAATCTTTAATTCAATATAATAATTATTATATTAGCTGTAATAAATGTGTACGTAATAATGACATGCTTTTAGGCCAAGAAAAGTGAGAAAATTTTATGCATCAAACCAGCAAGACAATTCCCAAGTGAAAAAGAGCAAACAGACAAATAGAGGATCAAATGCCAAAATATATATGGATTAGCGCAGAATTTTAGAATTGCTACGCATGACGTGTTCATTTCCAAACAAAACGCTTATGGAAGGTGAAGTGATGTGATGAGATTTCTCATTTTTCCCCCACATCATCAAAGTTTGCAATATTGAATGGATTTGGATACCCGCTAATATTATATTTATAATTATAATATTAAAATATTTATATTTTTTTAACATTAAAAATGAAAGGTTTTCCTTTTTTGGATTATACCATTAAAAACAAAACATTTCATAAAATAGAAATAACATTATTTCTCATTTTTTATCTTTCTTACTTTACTCTTTTTTCTTTAAGTAATGCTAAATGGCTACATGATGACCAGCCACACAAGGTTAATTTAGTCATTTTAGAGGTATCATAAAATTAAAATTACTTAAATATCCTTCCCTCATTTTCAGTCTTTGTTTCCCTCCATCGTGATAAAGAATTCAGCCTATTTCAAAATTTTAAATTAAAGAAGCATTAATTACTACTCCACTTAATAGCAGATTTAATTACTGCAGCAGTGCTTAATAGCAAATTGGAAATTGAAGACAATATTTTGCGTCACAGTTACCGACTTTATCTCCCTCTCTTCTAACTTGTTCTTTTCTACCTATATCATCTCTTGAACATGTTAGTGATGGTACGACAAATGCCATGTTAGTAAGATTTTCTTTCTTAGGAGTATTATAAAATTAAATTAGTACATTACAAAATTTATTTATTAATTTAAAATATATAATGATTCATGACAGCATGAATCGTAGTTATAACTTTTTTAAAGGAATTTTTTATAAATATCTGAATTAAAGAAAATCATCCTAATGGAAATGATAATTGAACAATTAAGGTGAATTTTAGATTCAAATGAACAATTCAATAGTGATTAGTATATAACTTTAATCTAAAATTCATATCTAATAGTGAATTGAAACTAAACACTATTGAATTGTTCGATTTGATCTAAGATTTAATTGAATTGAGTAGTATCAATAAAAAAACTCAAGTGTGTCAAATTTATCTATGTGCCTTTTATATTCTATTTTTTAGATGCAATTGAGCAATTAAGGTGAATTTTAGATTCAAATAAACATTTCAAGTGAATCTAAGTACTGTTGAATTGTATAATTGATTATAAGTTCAAATAAATGTTTAGTTACATCGTCTAATCTAGTAACTCTAAGCACTGTTGAATTGTCCAATTGATCCTATGTTTAGTTAACTATAAGTTCAATTGAATTGTTTAGTTACATTTTACAATCGAGTGAATCTAAGGACTATTGAGTTGCTCAATTGATTTTATATTCAATTAACTATAAGTTCAATTGAATTATTTAGGTACATCTTATAATTGAGTGAATCTAAGAATTACTGAATTTCTCAATTAATTCTATGTTTGATTAATTATAAGCTTATTTGAATTATTTAATTACATCTTGTATTTATGTGAATCTAAGCACTACTAATTTGTCAATTAAATCTATGTTCGATTAATTCTAAGCTTAATTGAATTGTGTAGTTACATCTTGTATTTATGTGAATCTAAGCACTACTGAATTTGTCAATTAAATATATGTTTGATTAATTCTAAGCTTAATTGAATTGTGTAGTTACATCTTGTATTTATGTGAAAATTTCTCAATTAATTCTATGTTAGATTAATTCAAGCTTAATTGAATTGTGTAGTTACATCTTGTGTTTATGTGAATCTAAATACTCTTGAATTGTTCAATTGTTTCTAAGTTCATTTGAATATTATTTGCATCTTATATGTAATTGAATTAAGCACTATTGTATTTTGTTCAATAAAATATAGTTTTAATTAAATATCAAATTAATTTATATTCGATTGAGTAATTTGATTCTTTAATTTTTACTATTCATGTGTTTGTTTGATTATATGATGATTATAATTTTATTTAATTAAAATTTAATTATTATCGTCATTGTATTATCCATACTAAAGTAATCAAAATGTGCTAGCTGTCAATAATATATTCCTCGTTGCAAGTTTTTTTTTCCTGCTCAAAATCAGTGTTAAAATACGTGGCTTGAGAATTGCAACTTGCCTCAAACAACATGTTTCAATTTGAAATTTTAATGGACATGTTAGAGCGGGTTTAAAATACTTGTGTTTATTGAATTTGTATACTATTAGTTTATGATGATTTTATCATGGAATTTGAAATTTTAATGGACACGTTTAGCCTATGTATCGCTTAGAGAATTACTCATATATAATATGCTCTGTTGCAGCCATGAGTCCGTGAGAGATGATCAGATCATCCGACAGTAGCAGTAGTATTAAGTTGAGCAAAAATCAAGAAAGAGCAATAGTGATAAGTTGAGCAACAAATAATGAACTCATTTGACATTTCGTCAAATATATACTGTGCTCACATCAATATACATATTCTTCTTTATCTTACAATGAATCTAACCAAAAGATTTACAGAAAACCAAAAACAACATTAACAAAGTTTATAGATAATCAAAAATAACTTTATTGAAAACATTTAAGAAATCCATCCAAATTTTACAGAAAACCAAAAACATCAAAACGAGAGTCCTTTTCATCGCCGATGCATCAATCGTGCCCCTGTGCCCGGATACTCAACGCGGCCAGCTTCTTATCCTCCTGCTCGACAACTTCTCCAGCTCCAGTTTAAGTTAAAAAATCAACACTTATTTCCTAGGCTTGACATGAAGCTAAACTCATAAGTCATAAGAGAGAAGTTTAGGCGTTGTAAATTAGGGATTTTGTGAGCAAATCGAAAATGGGTGAGACCAAAGAGAAACTAAAAATGGCTCCATTTTGTGTAAATGATGGCGGGAGAATAATATTAAGCGGGAGAAGAAAATAGAGGCTGCCAATTTTTCTTCCTAGTGTGAAAAGGAGGACATAAATATAAAGTCAAGTAATATTAAACCGGAAATTTTAAATAAACCGGTTTTTTAGCTATTAAACCAGTTTATGGCTGGCCATAATGTGGTCGCGTAGCATTTTCCTTTTTCTTTAACTTACAAAATAATACTACATAAAATTCCGTGCCAAAAAATAAACGTTTCATACTTATTGGGACGGGTGGAGTATTATTTTATACTCCGTACAAATAATATACAGCAGGGGATCTAAACCCTTATTGAATATACTAATATGGTTGATAATTTTTTATACGAAACGGATCCGCACGAAATAAAATGACCCAATAAGAACATGATGATTACGAGCTAGATTCAGGTTATCTGATAAGAAATAAAATTATGGGGTATTATTCATATTAATTAAAAATATTACTCCCTTTGTCTACCAAAAATAGCCTCATTTATGGATGACACGGATTTTAATGAGAAATTCGTAAAGTAAGATGGATAAACTTTCCTTTTTTAGAAATGAGACTATTTTATGTAACCATCTCAAATAACAAAATGAGACTTTTTCGTGGATGGTGGGAGTATATTTTAATTTTATTATTTATATTTAAATCATAATAAAGTTTTAATTATGTTATAACAAGTTTTAATCATGTAATATATTTATGTGGTATTTATTGTGTCGTGTTAAGCTAATTTGTATAGTGACTTACTAACATTAACGGTAAGGCTAAGGCTGACAATTTTCAAATGACATGATAATCCGCTCAAGTCTGAGCCAGCAACGAGCCGCGTTGTTGTTCCCCTTATACTCCATTCGATCCGAATTACGAGTGTTAATACCCAAATTACAGTTTAGAAGTTGTGAAGTCTAATCCAACTTCGATCCACATAACAGCGAGTTGTAAATGTTGTGAGTTGAAACTGTGAGCCCCAAACAGCGAATACATGCATTAATGTCGCAAATTAATAAAAAAATAACAAAAATAAATTAATGAAAACGACGTCATATCAAATTTACCTAAACGATAACCTTTTGAAGAACGTCGAAAAATCCGGTTTCCAAATTAAATGAACTAAAATTTATACGCAAATCAACCAACGTTATGCGTATCTTATGCTTTATTCATCTCCCATTATATATAAAAATTTATCAACAAATTCAATTCTTTCTACATAGAGCCAAAAAAGAAGAAGAAAAAATGATAAAATCAAGCGGCTGTTGGAACTAAAGGGCAAAACGGTGTATTGGGATCATCCCTGTGGGTGGGTATAAGAAAATGCCTCAACCTCCCCTGTTGTTTTCTCATGTAGCCCTCACAAAGAAACTCCCGCGAAAATTGATCCTCCACCTCCCTATTCACATCATGCACAAACACATGCGTCTCGGCTCCACCGCGGCGGTTCCTAGCCATCATCCCGGCCGTGTAGATGGCCGACATCCTCCCCGGCGCCTCATCGTAGTACCCTGTGGGCGCGTCGACCATGATCACGTCCCACTCCACGCTATACACAATGCTGGGCAACCCCTTGAGCGCCAACTGGCACATCGAGTACCTGGAAAGACATGGACCGGATTAAGATATGTGGCTTTAATTAATTATACTTGAACTTTAAATAATTCATCGATTACCTGAAAAATATATGGACTGAAACTCAATTGAGATACATGGCTTTAAATAATTATAATTGGACTTTAATTCATTAACATAAACAAAAGGATGCAAGTTCATAACCCAAAACCTATGATGATCTTAATAAAAGGATGCAAGCTCATAGCCCAAAGCCTATAATGTTGTTACTATTATTAATACTCAGTCCCTTCGTCCTCAATTATGTGTCTCAGTTTTCATTTTTACTATTTTTGGTATAGACCTCACATTCCACTAACTCATTTTCACTCACATTTTATTATAAAATTAATATATAAAAGTAGGACCAGCATTCCATTTACTTTTTTCAACACACTTTCTACTACATTTTTTTAAAACATGTAACGAGTAAAAGTAGGATACATGTTGGGAGACGGAGGGAGTACTCTAATATAGAGAAATAGTTTAATTAAATAAGACAGTTTAGAACTTCATGATTATTGTTTTGTCAAGCAAAATATTATGTTGAATAAGAGATTTAATTGAATTGTGTACCGGGAATTGTTTCTGCACATCGGAAAGTATTGAATTCACATGCATGACTCATCAACCACAGAAAACAAGCTTATTAATTGGTAAGTTATCTAAATCTTGTGTTTAAATGCTCAAGATACAATATCGGTTATTAATCTAGATCTTTTTTATGTCTGTAATTTCCGCTGCATATCATTAGAAGACGACAAGAATGTCTGTATAAGTAGTACCTCGGATCAGCGACGGCCGTGCACTCGGGCCCCCTCCCCGCCTCCATCAGCCCGCGCGCCTCGCTCACCCTGCTCCCGTACGCCACGTGGTACGACTCCAGCATGGGGAATCTCCGCTGGATCTGCTCGATCCACGCGGCGTCCTCCTCCAGGAACACGGTCCGTCCCCCGTGGTTGAGCGAGTGCCACATGAGGCTGTCGTGGCCGAGGCCGAACACGAGGAAGTTGCACGGCGACGCCCGGTCGAGGACCCTCGCCGTCACCGAGATCTCCTTGAGCGTCTGCTGCGGGGTGATGCTCGACGTCGTGTAGTGGACCAGCGCCTCGGCCACCGACGTCGGGAGTTTCCCCGGCGAGCAGCCCACGCCGCCTTTCCTCGACAGGAAACCGGCCGGAGATGAGGAAGAGGATGATGATGGTAGGGTTGATTTGAGAATGAAGAGGAGGAGAGATGATGTGGTGACTATGATGAGGAGAAGCTTCAGATTTAGAGGGCTCTGCGCTCTTACCCTCATTTTAGAAGGAAACAAAATTTGAGCAAGGCTAATAATTAAACCTACAAAATGTGTGTGTAGATATATGATTGTGGTGAAAAAAGCAGCACAACAACTGGAAATATTTTGTATGAAGCAATGTGGTTTGCTGGTGGATCAGATGTAAGAAAGCCACCCTTCAGTAGGTGATGCGTTACATGAATCACAACTGAAATTAGTTTAAAAGAAGATTGAGCAAATGTAATGCTATGATTTTTTTTTTTATATTAAAATGAGAAGTGATTTTAGACATGGAGTTAAGTCAATACCAAGCAATTTGTTTTGGCTTTCTTGAAAAAAACGAATTTTCTTCTCCAACCTTTCATATGTGAAAAGTTATACTCGCTCTGTCCCTGAAAAGTATGAACTATTTCCTTTTTAGTCTGTCTCTGAAAAGTATGAACTTTATAATTTTGAAAACTCATTTCTCTCTAATGAGGTGTGACTTATTCTCCACTAACAATACTTTAAACACTTTTTCTTTCTATCTCTCTTATTTTTTCAATTATGTATTAAAACTCGTATCAAATTAAATGTTCATACTCTTTGGGGATGGAGGGAGTATAATAGCATCGTGTTTGAAATTAGTATCTCTATTCTCATAGCATCTACTCCTAAGTTTGATATACAATTTAGAGTAAATGCAAAATAAATAACTGAGAGATGATTAGAGTCTGGTCAGTCCCACATTTTTTAAAACCTGAACGATAAATCACAAAAGATGTAATTTTCTCAATTATCTCATCCTTCCATTTTCTGTCATATTGTGTGTTGATGTGATAGCCACTTTAAAACATGTTGTTTCAAACAGGTTATCACATCATCGCGTGATCTTCGGAAAAATGAAGGATGGAAATAATTGCAAAATTTTCATCTTTCATGATTTACCTTTCAGATTAATTTGAAAAGTGTGGGGCGGACCAAAATTTGACCATTTTCTCATAATCTCAAAATTTAATCTTAAACGAATTATCATATGATAATTAGTCATGAAAATCGAACTGACACTCACGAAGATTGTTGGTATTTGAACCGAAAGTGGAGATATATATATGCGTAGCGTTCGAAGAAGGAATTGGGTACCCAATTCTACGCAGAATATATCTATTTATCTAACTTGAATTTATTCCACCGGCGGAATTTGATTCATAGGTATTAGGAAGTAAAAGGCTATCTATCTAACTTGGAAAATAGATTGCTTAGAGAAATATGCAAAATATATGAACTTTACGATAAAGATGTAGGCTATAGTATTATAAATGCTATCTTTGATTATTGCACTTTATAAAAGGTGATGTAACGTGTGTGATTATTCACTCTATTTCACTTTTAATGACTAATTCTATGTTCCATATGGTGTACTTTTCTTAAGTAGCACACGTATGAATTTTGTCCAATTTTAGTTATTTTATAATTTAGCTGGGATTTAAAATGAAGAGTAGTAGCTTTTTTTTGTTGGTAAATAAATTGAAAATTCAAAGGCAGCGTTTGAGTAGACTCGAACCCAACATATCAATCACATCGGAGGTGCTCAATCGAGTTTTAAAATTCTTGAGTATTTTTAACAGTAATAATAATAATAATGATAATTTTACTTTTTATCATATAACAACCTTAATGAGATTTTAGGGCATAATTATGTGTGAATAATTAAGCCTGTAAACAGAATATTACTGGTGAGAAAACGACGACAACAATATTAATAATGACGCTGACATTGCATGATTATATTAATGGCGAGGACATTTTTCAGTACAATATCATAAACATGTTTATTGGTATTATTGCATGTTTGTTGACATTTTTTCGGGAAAACTAACCAAATAATTTGTGATATAATTTAATAATTCTCCATTTATTCTTTTGATAATTAAGATAATTCTTTACACTGCAACAAAATGTCTAACAGTAACACATTTTTAGTGACGCAATGAGAAATGCCACAATTTGCTACACCCCCACATATGCATCTACAATAATTTGTAACACATAAAAAAGAAAGTAAAATTGTTACACTAAAATATGTAACAAATTTTAGTGTAACAATTTTAGTAATAAATTTTAACTATATGACAGATCAGGGCCGTCCCGACAAAATCAGAGGCCCTGTGCAAAAATCTAAAATGAGGCCTACCACTATAGAAAAAAAGACAATGCATTTTAAAGCTATATGATAATTAAAGAAAAAAAGACAATGCATTTTAAAGAAATATACTATAGAAAAAAAGACAAATTGATGCGTTTGCGCTGCTCCCAATCGCAATGGCCGACGATGGCAGACGCTGCAGAAGCGATCAACGATGGCTCTGGTGAGCTGGTCCCTGTTGCGGCGTTTGTCGATGAGGAACACCGAACACGAACAGGCGGCTCCCAGGTCTACGATCGGGAAAAGAAACCGATCAGAATTGGAGTCACAGTGCTAGAAAAAGGCCTGAGCGTTGCTATACAAGAGAAATAGCTTTGTTGAGCTGAAAAAATAAGAATACATGTATATGGGCTGAAATATTTCAGAGGCCCCTGAAAATTGGGGGCCCTGTGCGGTCGCACAGGCCGCACGGGCCAAGGGACGGGCCTGTGACAGATTAATATTGTCCATCTTGAAAATTTGAAGTCTTCTTAAAATTTGTGCAGAATCTTATCCTCTAAACAACTTTAGTATGTGACGTGCTAGTTGTCTTGGTACATGACACTTGATAATTTGGCATGCACTGTCTCTCATAGAAATATTTAATCTCTCCTAATTACATAATCATCACTAGGTTAAGACTTCAAGCTAGTACAAGAAGATACAAGGTGTCACAATCGTCAAATAAAAATATCTTGTTCAGTTTAGCTCAATACTGGATTTAGGGTGTCGGAGGGGAATATTATGACAGTCCCTCCGTTTGTAGATATAACATCAGACAAATAGCAATTTACGTATACAAAAGAATATAGCAAAATGCATAATACTCCATATAGTTTGGATTTTGTAATATTCATTTCATAAAATAAAATAAAGATGTATTGGGATTCTAAAAAATATGTAAAGCAAGAGATCCTCTCTTACATTTTTGGACCTCAAACAAATTTCAAATCTAAAGAATTTTCAGTAGAAACTAGACAATGATTTTTTAAATTTGTAGTATTTTTTAAATTTCATCTATGAACGGTCCAATCAAAGCCTCCCCTCACCTTGAAGCCCAAAGTTGAATTTGGTAGGCCCCAATGTTGTTCCTAGCAATTTTCGGCCCAAAACAATATTTGATAGCGCAATTTAAATGAATTTAGCTTCAATTTAAACGTCTTAAAATTTATAACCTGAAATAACACGAATCAAAAGGTCTAATTTACACGAAATCCCAAGATTTTTCTTTTTATATTATATTTTGGCTGATAAAATCACAAACTTTGTGAAGCTTATCCAATTATTCATTTCACATTTCCCATTTCCCATTTGTATTTTAATAGGTCGAAAAAGATAAATAAGACAAACTCGAGTGGTCAAATTAATATTTACATCTCACTTCCGTACTTAACCGATTCAACGCACAGAAAAAGCATCGAAGATCGTCGAGAAGTTTGGCTAATACAACACGACGGATTGAATACCAGAGAAGAATGGCATTGCAGTGGATGATTATGGCGTACCTGGTGGCAGCGGAAGCCGCGCTGGCCGTTGTCCTAACTTTGCCCTCGCCCAAAGCCATACGATCTCGGATTGTGGCGGCCGTCTCGCTAATTCTCAAGCCAGCACTGTTTATCGTACCATTTGCCGGATTCCAGCTTCTCGGTATGCTACTCTTCCCCTTCACCCCGATTGATTGTCGATTTTCGTGATCGAATTCAATTGAGTGTTTATTTTCATTGCAATTTTTGTTAGATATATACTGGAAGAATGAGCATCGGTTGATGTGCACGGGAGAGGTCTGCACCGCCGAGGAGAGGAATCGCTATGAGAAATCGGTATATTGTTTTTGTCGCTGAATTTTTTTGATTGTGCGCTGGATAATCAGTGTTTTTATCAGGAAATTACGGAATTAGTAATTTATTTATGTGAGATTAAGCCGTTGTTATTTGATAATATCTCTCACTTTCCGTCTTCGAATGAATCTATGCTCATTCTGGAAATTACATTTTGAATACGCTTATTGATGTTCATGTATGTTGATGTCTATAGACTATAGTCCTCTGTTGAATCAGGAATTAATTTAAATATGGATGTGGCCAAAAACTCAAGCGTGTTACTGTGTGTTTGTCAATGACTGATTACAGATGTACAAGTCTCAGAGGAATGGAGTGCTGTGCGTTGCGGCCTGCCTCCTTTACTGGTAAACTCCCAACTTCATGGCTCTGAGTTTGTCCGCTTGAGTCTTGCATAGTATTATTGTTACATTTACATCTTGCCTTTGAATTTTTGGTGCAGGTGCATCTTCCGCATTTGCTGTTATAATAAACAGATTGAACACTTTGAGGGAGTCGAGAAGAGGAACAAGGATCACTAGTACATATCTCTCTCCATCCATTTTGGTTTTCTTAAATGCCAGTAGATACGAGGCTACAAATGTCTCTATGCTAGTTTTTCATATATTTGCGCCTGTTGTTTTAGTTCTGTAGTTTGTCCGTCTCGTGGATTCTGCAAATAAATATACTACTATTTGTTAAAGCTATGCTAATTTAGACGTTCAGTTTTGTCTTGCTCGAGTCATATAGCTTCCATCTCTCTCTCTCTAATGAATTGTTAAATTATGCTTATTTAGACGTACAGTTTGTTTTGCTTGTGTCGTATAGGTTCCATCTTACTCTGCTATGGAAGTAGAAACTGTAGAATAGACATCAGATACTGCAATACATTTTTCTAGTAGATGAGGAAAACTGCACCGAATAGAATTATGAGTTTCTTATTCCCCCAATTTGTAAATGAACTCAACACACATTAGGTAAATGAACTAGCTTCACCTTATCAGAATATTGAAGCCACAAAATAACATCTCAAACCAACTGGGAATGGATAATACAACAGCTGAATCCTTATTAATAGTTAAGAAGATGAAGTGATGAACCAAAAGTTGATTCAATAAGAACAGAGAATACCCTATTTGCGTTTGAGCACAAGAAGCAGTTGAGTAGACTTACTATACCCAGATTCGATAAAGTGTGACATTTCTTGAGCTTTGTCTGAAATCTTGGCGAACATTTTGTCAACAACAGAATCTCCAAAATGAGCTGAGAAGACCCCCTCCATTCCAGCTCTCATGTGCATTATCAGTTTAGCTACATCAATGGGTCCATCAACCTTGGACCTTGGATCTGTCAGCTCCATTTTCTCAATGCTAAAACACCCATTGTTTTCTATCACCCTCTTCATCTCCCCCATCGCAGGAGCATAGATTGGCAAGTTGAACTTGTCTATTTTATCTTTATCCACAACTCCTTCATTAGCTAACTCCATTAGGCTATATCCAAGATAATTGAACATAACACCAACAGGGTGGTCGGATTGGGAGATTCCGTCAGGGGTTCCCGGTACGACCAGAACCAATACTCCTCCTTTCACAATCTCCTCAGCTCTCGCGCTCATGAAACATGACAAATCCTTTTCGTATTGATCCGAGTAGGCCTTGACCACATCTGTGCCCGCACCGGAGTAGTGGATTCTGCCCTCGTTATGCACCCCTTGAGGCTGCTTGGAGAGCCACTGGAGAGCGTATGAAGAATGCGCCACGGTGATGGAGCTGCGAGGGAAGAGGCGGCCGTGGAACGACCCCGGCACTGCAGCAGCGTGGTACTGCCTCTCCGGTGGGAGGGAGGAGAAGAGGGTGTTGAAATCGTTTCCGAGGTGGTCATTGAAGAATACTTGGAATTCTAGTAGTGTTTCGGATGGCCATTTCTTCTGCACTGCTTCTATCAGATTTTGAACGGTGAAGAACGTGTTTGGCCCAACCGAACACCCTAAATCTGCTATCGCCACTTTGGTCGACCTTGGCTCTGCGTTTAGGCTCCCGATCACTGCCTCTTTTATCTTGTCCTTCACTGCATCCGACGCTAGTTTCTGCGCCGGAATTGTAATGAGATCAGAGGAATTCTAAGTTAGTAATTAAGTACAAAATGATGTGAAAATCTGTGGTGATATAACTATTTACCTGGTAATTGGAGTTTTTGGTGTAGCTGTATTCAGAATCACCACCTTTCATTGGAAAAGTTTCCCCCATTTCTGCACTTTTCTCTACTTTGACAAGATCTAAAATGTAAGATTATGATATAGTAAAGAAGTAGTTATTGTGTGAAGGAACCAAAAGTCAGACTTGTCTGCTTAACATATCTTCCAACTTTGAATGGTCAAGTTCATTTTATCATCTTCCCATAATAGATAATTGAACAGATCTCAAGGCTGCAGCATAATTATTTAGAAAATACTTAAGACGTATGCCATGACAATATAAAGTACACCAATCACTGCAGCATTATTATTTTAAAAATATGCATTGTTTTATTGATTTTTTTATTTTAGTTTGTCTAGTAACTCATATAGTAGAGCTTCAATCAGCAGCATATCTACTAATATAATTTCCATGGACGGGAAGGCCTTGCAACAAAATGTGGCCTTGTTCATGACCATGTGTTACCGAACACCCCACGACCTCTTGGTCACTCTCTCCGTGTATATATCCCGAGTTTCACAAGTGATCTTTACGATTTTTTCTAGTGATGCCTCGCCTTCTTGGAACTCCCTTTGCGTCAAAAGCTTGAAGAGTAGCCACCAATCACCATATATTCTATTCTTACAACATATATATCTCCATTTTAAAAGCTTACCTGATAATATGAAGATATAATTATATTTGCGTCTGTTGTTTTTCTGACTTGTGGATTCTGCAAATAAATGTAGTTAAATTATGCTCAATTAGAGGCACAGTTTGCTATCCCAAAACTGCTTCTTCTATCATTTCCTTCACTGCTTCCGACACTAGTTTCTGCGCTGGAATTGTAATGAGACCAGAGATTCGATATTACTAATTTAGTGCAAATTTATATCATGATATATAAGGTACCTGGTACTTGGGAGTTTTTGTTATAACTGTATTCACAATCACCACCATTCATTGGAAATGTTTCCCCCATTTCTGCACTTGTCTCTAATATCATACATTATTCTCTGTACTTTAATACATTATGTATTTTTTTTTAATCTTCGTGGTAAAAAGAAATGTCTCTATTATCTAGGAGGGACAACATAGTGTAGTTATTTTGAAATAAGACATGTACCATGATGCTATTATCACTGCAGCATTATTATTTTAAAAATATGCCATGACAAATATTAAGAAAAAGAAATTCCAACACTTCCATATACTTTTTAATTGAGAGATACTCAACTTACCCCAGTTTTAAGAATGTGACTTGGGCATTTGTTTTATCTGTCATTTGTCATAAACAACACGTAAAAATGAGAGTATAACAAATACTCCACTAGAAGACAACCTAGCATTTGAATTTCAAGAGCCCGAGCATTCATGAAATTTCATTTTTTGAACATAAAAGGTTGAAGATCAGTTTTTTTTCTTATTTCTTTGATTTTTATTTGAGTTTAATTAAGGAAAGATGATTGTGGAAGATAACAAGTCCTAGGGTTGAGTATTCAGTTTTCGATTCTTTTTTTTTTCAAACTGAACCGAGATATCAAATTTTTGTGAAAAAAAAAATTGTATCAAACCAAATTATATGCGAATTATAAGAACTGATCCCGAACCAAAAAATCAAATTGCATAGATATATCCAACAAAATACACACACACAAAAAAAATCCGAAAAACCAAAATTGCACAATATAAAAAAAAGGCTGTTAAAAAAATCAAAAATTATTTTTCTATAATTATCACAAGAATATAGTATTGTATCGTATCGACTAAAATAAGAGAGTGAAATTGTTTTGTTTTTTTGTTAAAAGAGGAAATCAATCACTTGTAGTGGGATAACAAAAAATGAAAAGTTGATTACTTAGGGTTGAACGAAAGGAGTAATAAAAGGCAATTTGATTTTTTTTTCGGTTTTATATATCTGAACAGAACCGGAAAACCAAAATTTGTGTTTGGTTCGAATCAGATACTCGTGCATTTTTCTCATCCCACACAAGTTCTTGCCAGAATCAAAACATCTTAGTGTGATTAGTGTGTGACTAGAATTACACATTAAAATCACATCACATAGATAAAACTCGATAATCATAAAATTTCAAGTTTTATTCAAATCTAAGTCGCACAATGTGTGCAAAGATTGGATAAGCCAATTACTATATTTTAGAAAGATGCACAATTATATTCGCAATTACAACATTGGGAAGCCTACATGAAACTGAAGGATCAAGAAAGATTTCAGGCTGAAATCGAGGCGGCAGTGGCGACAGGCTCGAGGAGGACGAAGCTCGTTGGATCCCAGAGTTTGAGCGGTAGCGGTCCGACGCCAACCGACCCCACTGAGTCGGTTGAGGTAGTTCAACCCACTACTCAGCTCCCAATGGGAGTGAAAACGGCAAAGGCAGCGGCCAAGGGGAAGTGGAAGTCTCAGGGGAGCGCCTCCCAGTCGACCGGTGGGGACCCAGAGGGTGATGTAAGAATTTCCGGCTACGCTCAGCTGCATAAGTTCTATAGGCTGTATTGAGAAGAACCGGATGATCGTGTGAAGACGGACATCTGGAAAACTATCAATAGGATGAAGAAACAACTGGGTCTGCATTCCGCCGACGACGTCTGACTCGTATCTGTGTTTTTTAATGATGATCATTTCTAGGTTTTTATTTGTTGTTTTTTTTTGTGATTTCTTTTTTTTAATATAGGTTTTCTTTTCATCTCGTTGTATTATATTTTCCAATCTTGCAATACAACGACGATTTGCGTATTAATATTTATTTGCATTTAAATTTATTTAGTTTGTTACATATTAAAAATACAATTGCTAGAAATTTAAAACAAAATAAATGATGATGTGGAAATGAAATAGAAATGTGGAGGCCCTATGCGAGAGCCCTTCCATTGTTGGAAGATAGGCCCTCTCAAAAGTTGATGATTTGGAAATAATAAAAAAAAAGGTCCTATAGGAGGGCCCTACCATTGCTAATGGTCTAAGTTTTTAATATATGGAGTTTGACGTTATCCAAATCTCGCCAGCTAACATATAGTTATGTATAATCAATTTAAAATTCAAAGATATAGTTGGAAAACTTTAGAGTCTTGGTAATGTTTTCCTAAGTGTTGCGTTTAATCGAAAGTGGTCAAAGTAAGAAGTAATTAAGGTATACGGTATACCTAATCCAGAATAGTCGAATAAATAAAAGTATAGTACCACATTACTGTATAAACAAGAGCTTCACATATCGTATCTACTACTACTCCATTCAATATTCACTATTAAGTGGATGTTCTAAGAGCATCACTGAAAAAAAGTATTTTTATATGGATGGAACAATTGATAATAAATAAAAGTCTGTAATTGTAATACTTCAAGCAGAATTCAACCAAACTTTCATTGGAAAAGTTTCCCCCATTTCTGCACTTCTCTTTACTTTGACAATATCTAAACTGTAAGATTATGATATATCTTTCATATGATGAGTAATTAAGAATCAGAGGTAGTTAGTAATGAAGTACTCCAATCTCAAGGCTGCAGCATAATTATTTAGAAAATACTTTAAGACATATGCCATGACAATATAAAGTACACCAATCACTGCAGCATTATTATTTTAAAAATATGCATGACAAATAAGAAAAAGAAATTCTGACAACTCGAGATGTACATATGTATTTTATGATTAAAATTCCGATGTGGAGAAATAGATTAAAGATAATCAACTTTCCCCAGTTTAAGAATCAGACGTTTGCATGTGTTTTATCCATCATTTGTAGTAATTTTATTTATTTATTTTGTCTATTAAACTCATACAGTAGAGCTGCAATCAGCAGCATATATCTACTGATATAATTTCCAATGGAGGGAAGCCTTGCAACAAAAATGGGGCCTTGTTCATGATCATGTGTTGCCGAAACATCCCACAACCTCTTGGTCGCTCTCTCCGTGTATATATCCTGAGTTTCACAAGCGATCTTTACGGTTTTTTCTAGTAACGCTTCGCCTTCTTGTAACTCCCTAGCTTTGCGTCAAAACCTTGAAGAGTAGCCACCCATCACCATATATTCTATATCTCCATTTTAAAAGCTTACCTGATAATATGAAGATATAATTATATTTGCAGATTCCAGATTCGAAAAAGGCATTTTCTCAACGACGGAATCTTCAAAATAAGCTGAGAGGTATGAGACTAGGCTTGGACCTTGGATCTGTCAGCTCCATTTTCTCGATGCTATTCGACCACGCACCCTCTTCACCTCCCCCTTTGCCGGAGCATAGATTGCCAAATTGAACTTGTCTATTTTCTCTCTATCAAGTATCAACAACTCCCTCATTAGGCTGTTTCCAAAGTAACTGAACAGAATGCTACAAGGGTGGCCGGAATGGGAGACTCCATCAGGAACGACCAGAACCAGAACTCCTCACCTCATAAAACACGAAAGAATCCTCCGGAGTAGTGGATTCTGCCCCTGCTTGGAGAGCCACTGGAGGTGATGGAGCTGCGGGGGAAGAGGCGGCCGTGGTAGTGCCTTTCCGGTGGGAGGGAGGAGAAGAGGGTGTTGAAATCGTTGCCAACGTGGTCGCTTTTTTTTGAACAGTGAAGAACGTGTTTGGCCAGACCGAACACCCTGAATCTGCTATCGCCACTTTGGTCGGTTGGATCTGCGTCTAGGCTCCCGACCACTGCTTCTTCTATCATTTCCTTCACTGCTTCCGACGCGCCGGAATTGTAACGAGATCAGAGATCCTATATTACTAATTTAGTGCGAATTTATATGATGATATATAAGTTTCTTGGTAATTGGAGTTTTTGGTATGACTGTAGTCAGAATCACCACCTTTCATTGGGAATATTTCCCCCATTTCTGCCATAAACCCTAAACCCTAAAATGCAGAAAATAAAATTGAAGAACTCTTGAAGACTACATTGTGATAATGTTGTTGACACATGGAGAATAGGTATTTATAGGACTCTAGTTATAAATATACCTAGGAACTATACTTATTGGAACACTACATTATAAATGATGCTATCTCCTCTTTCCAATAAGTTGGGACTCCACACTTTCTCTTCCCAACATACATGAGACACCTCAAGTTATCTTTCCAACACTACATTAATAGAGTTGTTTTCTGTTTTGAGATAATCCATGGTAATATAGTCGCATCCACTTTTGGAAAAAAATTAGCACATTTTTCTCTCTACAATTATCTACTTTATTCTTTATCATACGTTATTCTCTCTATGTGGTGACTGGTGACTAGGAGGAATGAGAGGGACGACTTAGTGTAGTTATTTTGAAAATAAGCATGTGCCATGATCCTATCACCGCAGCATTTTTATTTAAATATGCCATGATAAATACTATTAAGAAAAAGAAATTCCAACACTTCCATGTACTTTTTAATTGAAAGATACTCAACTTACCCCAGTTTTAAAGAATGTGACTTATGCATTTGTTTTATCTGTCATTTGTCATAAACAACAAGTAAAAATGATACTCCACTAGAAATAACCTAGCATTTGAATTTCAAGAGCCTGAACATTCATGAAATTTCATTTTTTGAACATAAATGGTTGAAGATCATATTGTTTTCTTATTTCTTTAATTTGTTTGAGTTTAAGGTCACTTTCTAGTCCAGGTATACTTTTTAAATTTTAATACTAACTGCAACAACCTGTGAATTAAATTCAAAGTCACAAAGCATAAACATCAAAATTACTACAACTTGGAGGTTGGAACTAATGCATTCATAATTTCAACTTATATACTATATAACTATATACAATAATATCTATTGAGATTCATTTCGAAATTGCTAATCAAATTGCAAATTGGGATATATGATATCTCGACACAAGTTAACAATAAGTGCCAACAACTAAGGCTGAAAATTTTGAATAAATTCGATTTTATCATACAAAATCAGAGCAACAACATTCTTGACAATTATTGAAAATAAATGCTACGTAATTCAACGTACAGAACTTCAATACTACTGTATAAAACTTTGGCTGAACACTAAACTTGAGAGAGTGAAAATATACATCAGTGATACATTTCATGAGCTATTGATATTTCTTATATCCAACTCTAAATGATATTCTTGTTAGCCCATGTGAAATAATATGTTCTTGTATAATTGTATTTCGTTATATTTTACTAATATTATTTTGTTAAGAGGATGAAAGATGATTGTGGAAGATAACAAGTCCTAGGGTTGAGTATTCAGTTTTTGGTTCTTTTTTTTTCAAACCGAACAGTAAAATCGAAAGTTTGTGAAAATAAAAATTGAATCGAACCGAACCGAAACGAATTAAATCTAAATTATAAAAATCGATCCGCACCGAAAAATTGAAATTGTATAGATATATCCAAAAAATACAAACCAAAATCCAAACTACAAAAGTCGAGCCGAAAAAACAAAATTGCACACTACAAAAATAAACTGAAAAAAAAAACATAAAATCAAAAATTATTTTTCTATAATTATCACAAAAATATAGTCTTATCAACTAATTAAAATATCCAAAACAATTACAAATATAAAATCTAAATATTATTACATTTATTAATTTTTAAAGCAATACAAATAGAGTTTTTTTATTTATTTAACCAAAGGTGTACCGAACCCGCGACCTCAAGGTCACCACAACTCTGCGCTGCGACCCGTTGGTAGTTTGTTTTTAGTTATAGCAATATAAGAATAATATTAAAAGGAAATTTGATTTTTTTTTCAGTTTTATATATCCAAACATAACCGAAAAACCAAAATTTGTGTTAGGTTCGGATCGGATACTCGGCCATATTGCTCACCCCCACACTAGTCGATGCGAGAATCAAAACATCTTAGTGTGACTAGAATTACACATTAAAATCACATCACATAGATAAAATACTCATAAAATTTCAAAGTCTTACTCAAATCTAAGTCGCACAATGTGTGCAAAGATTGGATAAACCAATTACATTTTAGAAAGATTCACAATCATATTTGCAATTACAAACTAATATGCCACCAACTCCATCAGAAGCACAATATCCTTCCCCTTTGAATTCAGCCTTGCAATTGCCTACACAATCTGGAAGGCTACAACCTCTGTTGTCAATTATAGTTGTGCATTTTTTTTGCCCATTCACTTCTAAAACTGCACCAAACACAGCTGCAAAAACAAATTTTAAAATTTTTCCATTAAAAAATACTATGTTCAAAATTCTGAAATAAAATATATCTATATACCTGATAAGAGAAGGAAGAGAACTAGAGATAATTTAGCCATTCTACTTAATTCAACCTTTCTTTTTGTATACTAATATTATATTGCTCGCCTCTAAGTAATATATTGTAATGGTGTGTCATTGTTTCATTTATATACTGCCTGTAGTTGAGCAATATCCAAAATAGGAAATGATATCACCACATTGTCATCACAATAAATTCCAATTACTCACTATTTTATTTCAAATATTGTTTCCATATATAGTAGCGCCAATTAAGGAATTACTAATAATTTTGAAGGCACACAAAAGTCAGATTTGGCTGCTTAATCAAATACTTACTATGTATGACTTTCAAATTCATACATAGTCAGATTTGGCTGCTTAATCAAATACTTACTATTTATAGAAGATTTGAAGTCTACATCATTATTTTTTTTTGAAATGGCTTATTACAAATATAGTAGTATCAATTATAGTATAACACTAATTAGGCAATCAATTTTTGTAAAAATCATAACCCAGAGTCACATTTGACTGTGGCCCATGGGCTCAAGACAAATTTAAAAATTCAGAGGTATTTTTTTAGTTTGTTTTTATTTATTTTAATTATAAAATTTTAAATATTAGCAGTATTAAATTAGCTATTGAGAATTTGAGATTTTGTTATTATTGCAAAAAAGGGTTTAGTTTCTTGTAAGTAGATAAACTTTTTTAACTAAGAAAATGAGTACCTACATAAGTTTTTAATATGGAGTTTGACGTTATCCAAATCTCGCCGGCTAAGAGCATCCACATCGGCGAGCTGCAGCTCGTCCGTCCTTCCGTGCAAGCAGCGCGACACCGCTGTCCGCCGATGCGCTCTTGCCGCTGGTACGGCGCTGCTCGATGCATCAAGCACGTCTGTGCCAGCGAGCAACATACGTGGCAAACGATGATTGGCCAACGGCATAGCCGTTGGCAATTTGATTTTTTTTTAAAAAAATCGGATTTTAATTAAAAAATTCGATTAAAAATAAAAAAAATTATTTTCCCACTTCCCAAAAAATTATATCCGTTTTCTACCAACTTTTAATTTATTTTTCAATTTTTCCCCCAAAAATACACATTTTCATCTATAAATACCCCCACTTTCACACCCAAAAATTCACACCACACTACACAATTCTCATCTACATTTTCTCATTTCCATTCTCAATTCTCAATCTTTCTTCCACTCCTACAACATAACAATGTTTGGCCACGACGATCACCCCCCGGCTCCCACGGTTGGAACCCCGAGTGGTTCGGTTCACAACTGTTTCCTAGTCCGGAAACGGAATATTCGGCCCCTCCTCAAACCCAAGGTTCGGAAGTTCCGGGTGGCTACCGGCCTTACCCGATCGACGACCAAGATGCCCCCGAAGGGCAATACGAGTAGACACCCGAGCCTAGAGCGAGGTCGAGCGGCCCCTCCCAAACTCCGACTCCTCCTACTCGCGGTGTCCGCACACCGTACACTCTGGCTAGCCAACTTGCCGGAGCTAACTTGAGCAGCTCCGACGCCGGCCTGAGCGGTTCCCAACGCCGGAGCTAACTTGAGCAGTCTTTGTAATGCTTTCCTAAGTGTTGCGTTACATCGAAAGTGGTCAAATTAAGAAGTAATTAAGGTATTCCTAATCCAGAATAGTCGAATAAATCAAAGTATAATTACTACCACATTACTGTATAAACAAGAGCATCACGTATCGTATCTACTACTCCAATTCATTCACTATCGATTATTTTGATAGTGGATGTTTTAATAGTGTAAGAGAAAAAAAGTATTATATGCTCATGGAATTATGGAACTGGTCAGAATTTTGTGATGCTGAATGGTTGGAGCATTACTAAAAAACGTGTTTTTATACGGATGGAACAATTCATGATAATAAATAAAACTACGTAATTTAATACTTCAAGCTTTACAAATTAAGCAAAATTCAATCAAACTTCGTGATTTAAATGATTATTATTTGAATATAAAAAGTGACTAATTTTCATAGATACTCAAAATGAAAAATCTGACCATTCATTGTGAATAAAAGGAATAGTTCTATTATTGGATCAACACTCTCATTTATTTTTTAAAATATTTTAATAAATAAAGTAAATTATTATATTTATGTTAAAATTAATAAAGTGGAACTATGCTTCAATATCAACATTTTAACTCACATTCTTTTATATAGATTAAATTGTGCATGAGGTATTAAATTTTAAAATGTATATCAACCAAAGTATTATTCATGAAGAAATCATAAGAAGATGACAAAGTAAAATACAAAAATGTTACTACTATTATTCATTTTCGGGTAAGCACCACAAATAGCTGATTAGAAATATGATGGAGAGCCTTGAAGCAGTCTGCGATCCGCGGAGTCATGGGCACAACGTTGTCGAACATCTGATCGGCCACGGAAGCTCCAAAATGAGCCGCGAAAACTCCCTCCATGGCCGATCTCATGTGAGTCACCACATTCGCCGCATCAAGCGGCCCCGCCACCTTCGACTTAGGGTTCGTCAGCTCCATTCTCTCAATCCTAAAACACCCATTCTTCTCTATCACCTCCCTCATTTCCCCCAGCCTTGGAATATGGATCGGCAAGTTGAACTCCTCTATCCTGCTCTTCTCCACAACCCCCTGCACATTTAAAGAGAACAGGTGTTTCCTAAAATAAAATTTTTTAATTTTAAGGAGCGGATCAAAATGAAAATAGTTTCTATTTTTAAAGAGGATATGTTTCCTAAAATAGAAAGTTTGTAATTTTAAAGAGCAGAGCACCTTGTCAGCTAAGTCCATGAGACTGTAGCCGTAGAAATCGAAGAGGGCGCTGAGCTCGGTCTGCGTCAGGCCGTCAGGAGTTGCCGGCATGACAAGGAACATAAGTCCGCCACTCACAATCTCCTCCGCTCTGGCGTCCAAGAAGCATCCTAAATCGGCCTCAAACTGGGCCGAGTAGGCTCTGGCCACGGGCTCTGGGGCGCCAGAGCCGTGGATACCGGCCTCGTTGTTGACCCCCTGAGGGGGTTTGGAGAGCCAGTGGAGGGACTGGGAGGAGTAGGCGATGGTGAGGGAGTTGCGGGGGAAGAGGCGGCCGTAGAAGGAGCCTCCCACGGCGGCTGCGTGGTAGGGCCGCTCCGGTGGGAGGGATGTTAGGAGGGTGTTGAAGTCGTTGCTAAAGTGATCGTTGAAGAATACTTGGAATTCTAGGTTTTTGGTTTGGAGAGGTTGGATTAGATTTTGAACTGCGAGGAATGTGTTTGGACCGATGGAGCAACCGAAATCGGCTAAGGCGATTGTGGTGCTCCCCATTGATGACGTCACTTTGTCTGTGTCTAGATACTTGATCACTGATTCTTGGATCATTTCTTTCACTGTGTCTGATGCTAGTTTCTGTCCCAATTCATATTCATTAGTAAAAGTGAAATATATTAGAAAATGTAAATGGTCGATTTTGTCTCGAGGTGTTTATTAGAAAATGTCTTACCATTTGGGTCATTTTTATTTAGTACCCATCGTTTCACACTTTCACTTAAAATATCATGCAAAAAATATGTGGTGACGTGAACGGCGAAATTACACGTTGATTGAGTAATCGATATGTAAATTTTGGTTAATCGACGTGTAATTTCGACTGTCGCATCGATATTCTGATTGCCTGAAATTTTTGGCAGACATCTTTTTATTCGAAAAATGATACGATGTGTATTAAATGGTAATTACTTAAATGGTGTGATATTTTTGGGTGAACACCTCAAACAACATGACAAAATCGACCATTTAGTATGTATTAAATCTGGGATGGATTATGGATATTGTTAGTACCTGATAGAGGGAGTTTTTGGAGTAACTGTGAGAATCATCACCACTCTTCATTGGGAAAGATTCACCCATTGTGTTGCTTCTCTCCCTACTTTGAGATTCTTTTGGAAATGTAAAATTATGCTATTTTGAGATTATGGGGGTCATGTATATATACTTATTTGGGTGGCTCAACTTTCTTATTTTTCCCCTTTTTATATTGGACTATATTTCATTCAGTATTATTGAGTTATTGACTTCTTCCAGAACTAGAGGGAACAAACAATCGGTCTTCGTTAACTACCGACACCTCATTCTCAACTTTCTTATTTTTCCCCTTTTTATATTGGACTATATTTCATTCAGTATTATTGACTTCTTCCAGAACTAGAGGGAACAAACAATCGGTCTTCATTAAGAGCATCCACTACACGTCCCGCGCGCGGCTCGCGTTCCGTCCCGGGACGCGTTACAACGTTCGTCTCGTACCGAGCCCGTCCCCAGCCCATCCCGTAGCCTGTAGCCGCGAGACAAGGGACGCGCCGTCCCGACACGCGCCCGGGCGACATGTCGCGCCCCCGATGCATGCGTGACGCCCACTCGCTGGCCCGCGAGTGGGCGTCGTCACGGATGACGCAATAATTCGTTTTTTTTTTAAATTCGAATTTTAATAAAAAAAAAAAATTCAAACGGTACTGTTATCGTTAAAAAAATTTTTTTGATTTATTTACTCTATAAATAATCCTATTTCATACTCATTTCACACACAAACACACATCTATTCCTCTCAAATCCTCTCTATAACCACTCCAATTTCATCTTAAATCAACTCAAACAAATAGATCCTTTTGAGCAAATGCGTCAACTAATGGAACAATCACTTGAAGAAGATCGACGCCGAGAGGCGGAGGAAGCCGCGCCGCCTCCACGACGCTCTCGGACATACATCCATCGCAACCGGGAGGAAGCCGCCGCAAGGTTAGTACGCGACTACTTCTGCGATAACCCGATTTGGGGAGAAACCTACTTCCGTCGCTGTTTCCGCATGAGTAAACCACTATTTCTCCACATTGCGAATACTTTGGCGGCCCGGGAAGAGTTCTTCTGAGAAGGGTTCGACGCGGTCGGGCGTCCCAGCCACACGACGCTGCAGAAATGTACTGCAGCAATCCGTCAGCTTGCGACTGAACAAACGGCCGACATGTTCGACGAATACCTCCACATCGGAGACACCACTGGGCGCATGTGCTTGCTCAAATTCTGCAAAGGCGTCCGGGCAGCCTTTACCGATGAATTTCTCCGGAGGGCAAGCACGACCGATTGTCAGTTCCTCCTCGACCTGCACGAACAAGTGCACGGATTCCCCGGGATGCTTGGCAGTGTCGATTGCATGCACTGGCAATGGAAGAATTGCCCGGTGGCTTGGAGGGGGTCCTACACGAGCGGCCACAAAGGCACCCACCCAACCGTTGTACTCGAGGCCGTTGCCGACTACCGGCTTTGGATCTGACACGCGTACTTCGGGGGTCCCTGGCTCGAACAACGACATAAACGTGCTCCACCAGTCCAACCTCTTTACCGAAGTTTTGGATGGTAAAGCGCCGGCCATCAACTTCGTCGCCAACAACCAGCTGTATAAAATGGGGTACTATCTCGCCGACGGCATCTACCCGAAGTGGCCGACCTTCGTGAAGACGTGCAACAGGCCTGCGAACCCAAAGCATGCTCTTTTTGCGCAGAAGCAGGAGGCTGCTGGCAAGGATGTGGAGAGGGCGTTCGGGGTTCTCCAAGCGCGCTTCAACATCATCAAAGCCCCGGCTCGTTCGTGGTTCATGGAGAGCATGGTCGACATCATGTATACGTGCATAATCTTGCATAACATGACTGTCCAAAACGAAGGACTCGAGGCGGGAAATTGGTTCGACCCCGAATCCCCCGGAAGCTCAACCGCAAGTAGTCCGCCGCGAAGTGGAGCACATCCGTCAATACAAGAACGGTTGTCTATTCGGGCAAGGACACGCGACTCTAGCGCCCACGCCCAACTCCAAGAGGATCTAATTGAGCACATTTGGGAAAACTTTGGCGGAAAAAATTAAATTATGTAATTTTTATTTTTTAGGATTTTAATTATGTCCATTTTCTATTTTTTGAATTTTAATGTTGTTTTAATTTTAATAAAGTGTTTTTGTTTTAATTGAATTGGGTTGGAAAAAAATAAAAAATGAAATTTAATGAATAGTAATTTAAAGGACGGTGCGTTGCAGGTTCCGTCCCTTAATTAAGGGATGGGGGAATAGAGTACAGTGAAACCTTCAAATAGTAGTTTAAGGGACGGTGGGGGACTGCATAGTGGATGCTCTAACTACCGACACATCATTCTCAACTTTCTTATTTTTCCCCTTTTTATATTGGACTATATTTTATTCAGTATTATTGAGTTATTGACTTCTTCCAGAACTAGAGGGAACAAACAATCTGTTTTCATTAACTACCTACACCTCATTATATTGACCAACGAAGCAATGCCATTTTAAGTAGTTGCAGTATAATATAGGTAGACCATAAAGAGTGGAAGCTGTGACATTTGTTTAATGTTTTATACAATTGGATTCAGCTGAATGTAGTAGTCTAGAAGTTGACTTTTGTACGGCGGCGGATATAGTAAGGCTGGTATGGGGCGGCCGTCAACAAATCTCCCAATTTTTTTTAGCGCTTGTTTTATGAAATTATTTAACTTTATAAAAGAATGAGAGTCCTATTTTTATATTTTATTTATAAAAAATGTGAGTGGAATGTGGAGCACTGTTATCAAAATAGTAAAAATGAAGTGGGATATTTAATGGATAATCGGAAAAAAAAATGAGACATTTAATGATAGATCAGGAAGTAATAAATTGGACATTTTGAATTTACGCATGATCAAGGGATAAAACATTTGAATCTGGAGAGGATATCTTACGAATGAAAAGATGCAATAAAAATGAATTAGTCATAGCCCGGGGATTGGATTAAACCACCATTTATTTGAACTCAAATTATATTTTTAACAGCCTTCTAACGATATGAAATTTTGTCACGACAAATTACTTTGAAAAAAAATGAAATCACGAAACTGCAATTTTTCGCAATAATTTTGGGCGAAATCGATGCAGATGTTTTATCAAATGTGGATAAATTTTTAGTGAATCAAAACAATGTTATCTACATATGTTAAAAACGACGTCAATTAATTAAAATAAGTGTTTTTGCCTTTTATCTTTGTCATGTTTACGGCGGAGGAGGAGGGGAGAGTAGGGGACAAGAAAAAGCATTAATATGCTCTCACTCAAGTGAGTGTTTGGTCTTGTGATATTTTTTTAATTTTTGGGGGGTTTGATAATTTTATACAATTTCAACTTTTCAGAAGGATTCGAATTGATTTCAATAATTTGAATTTGGGATTTTGGATTAATTTTCTTCAATTCACTTTTTATTTTTATGAAAATTCATCTTTCTATTCAATTCAGTTTACATAAAATAAAAACGAATTGAAAAACAAATGATCACCCCTTATTTCAAATATCATTAATTATGTACAACACCTCGTAACACGTGCACCACTGCAACGTTATCATTCTTACTCGCTAAGGGAAACCCATTGTCCTGCCAGAAGGAAGCAAATCTGCTAGTGGGAATCGATCCTTGGCCATTCTTGCAAATCTGCCCCTCTGGAACCATATCATATGCGTCGTAGTGAGAATCGATTCTTGGCCATTCTTTCCACACAACAGTAATAGAAATTGATCCTTGGCTTAAGAAATGTTACAACTACACAAGAGTAGTGGGAATTGATCCTTGATTTTAATAGCATAGGAAAAACAAATAAGAATGAAAATGCTGACAAAATCATTACATTTTTACTTTTGTGTGGCAGCCAGTTAGATCACTACTACTCCTATTTACTTTTCTCTAATACAGTCAGAAATAATTATAATTATTATAATAATAAACAACTATCTCCATAACAGTGAATAATCCGATATTATATTACATAAATGAGTAATATACAAATTGAAAAGTTTGTAACATCAAATAATAAAACTCAAATATATAAGCTAAATTGGTAATTTAATTGATAATACAATGCATGAGGGTGGTTAATGTGTATTGGGAGTTTTGGCATAACTGACTGTTCACCATCTCCACCTTTCATTGGAAATGTTTCACCCATTTGTCTCTCTCTTCTTTGGGAATTTCTGTAATAGTATGAAATTTGGTATTTTGATAACATCATGAATTGTGAGTTGGGATGCCATTTTCTTTAATAGAGAATCTGTTGTCTTTATTTCTTCCTTGGAAGAGGATATTTTTTTACAAATTTGATGTGTATAAACTAGTGAAGAGTTTGAATAACAGAAAAAAAAACGTGGTGTATCATGATTGACTAATTAAACATAAATTGATTCAGTTGTGACAAATACTATTGAAAAATTCGATTTATTAAGTTGCCAAATACACTGAAACTCCGATTACAAATACAAAATGATGCCACAATATTACTCCTTACTTCAAAATAGAAGCAATCATATGCGCTTCAACACAAGAAAGAGCTGAGCATGATCATCCAACCTCTGACCAATTTCATCAGTTTTGGTTAGAATTTTGTTGAAAACTTTGTCCACCACTGAATTCCCAAAGCAAGCGATGAAAACACCTTCTAGTGCAGCCCTCAACGACACAATCATGCTAGCCACCTCAATCTCTCTCAACACTCCGAAAGGCGAAAAACGATACAACAACTCATCTTCACACCCGTTCACTCTCTTCACTCCCCCTCTGTCGGATCGTAGAGGGGCTATTTGAACTCGTTATCTTCTTCTTCTCAAACAACTCCTATATAAAAACCACATTATTGTTGAATTATATCATCTCAATACATTTTAATTTGGTCTTACATAATTTGCGCCACACATCTCTAAACTTTGATGTAATTTTGCACTTACTCAACTTTTTTTGGTCTTAGAGTTATTTATATTAGCTTAGACTTTGGAATTTATAACATGCATGAAATTTCTTCCATTGATGTTTATTGACCTTTCTCGTAAATGTACATTTCAACTTTGGAATTTATAACATGCAGTAAAAGTAGATTAGATATCGACGATAAAGCGGCAGTGTCCGGGATAAGGATAACTGACAGTTGAATAATTTCCCATTTTGATAAGAAAAAAAAAACAAAGAATTTCATACGTATAGTTAAATCATAAATGTTGTTTTATATAATTTCATTAATTTTGGTTGCCTACTTGTATTGAGTTTCTTCCCTCAACCCGCATTTAGTACTCCCTCGTTCCAACGATTATGTGTCATTTCTTCGATGTCGCATAAGTTTTGGAGGTTTTATTTAGTTTATGTAAATGGTGAAAGAAAAATATGATTGAATTTATTAATAGAAAAATAAAAGACAATTTATAGTAATACTGAATAGGAGGAAAAAGTGGTCAGATATATTAATTATGATTTGTTTTTGTCTATTTTAAAAAAATGATATAGTTAGTGCATGGAACATATCAAAAGAGGAAATATAATTGAATATATTAATAATGATTTACTATATTCTAAAATGGAATTGTGATATATATTTGTTGGAATATGTCAAGAAAGAAATGATGCAACTTCATGAGTGGAGGGAGTAATAATATATCACAGTATTAGATTTATTATTTTAACATTTTAACAAAATATGTCACTCCAGAGGTAATTGCAAAAACGCACCTAACTTTAAATTGAAGTTAAAATAAATGAACAATAACTGCATGAGATTTGAGCTATTCTTTAGGCAATTTCGTTCAAATTTCTTTGCTAAGGCGTTGTTAATCTAAATTGAAACATTGAATACTTGCATCTGCCTTTAGACCATATATCATTTTCATTAATACAATGAAACAAAATCTTATATTACCATACTTAATCATTATATTGTTGCATCTTCAGATGGTAAGATACTTTAAAAAGCACAAAAATTTACAAATAAATTCCAACAAAACAGAATCATGCTTCTACTAATTCATTTGATTTAGATATCATCTGACCTATTGGAACATTTAACATGTTATTGTGAATACTACGTTAGCAGTAGAAGGCAAGATGGGGAGAAATCATTGTGGATTGATGATGTCTCACCGTCTCAAAACGGTGATGCAAACTTTTAACAGATTAATCTTGTTCCAGCTGAGTGAAATCTTCGATCACACAGCTGCACGTTGTGCATTAAGTGATCGCATTTCATCAATTTCCATTAGTAAAAAGGGGTCGCAATCCACTCTGTCTACCACCAATTTTTTCGGGCAACCTGAAAGGAGAACATCATCAAGCTCACACACTATCCAATAGCGCTATACTCATAACAGATAAATTCATTAAGAAGAGGTGGTGGCAAATATACCTGTCACCGGCAACGGATCTGTGCGGTTCTCGTCCTAAATGTTGCATGATAGCCTTCTTCTCATATATGTGCTTGCAATCCATGCTATGAAAATTGCAAAATATACAGGAAAAGAATCAGTATGGATGCTCAAAGACAGTATCCAGTTTGTGCTGAATGAACTTTCTTATTAGTACAGGTAGCCATTAAGAAAATAGGTTTATAACATTTTGAGAAGAGAGAAACAAAGGCTTGCAACATTTGTCCCATCAAGAATATCAAAAGTTATGCGGGAATAATATTTGAGAGAGAATTCTAGAGCCAACGGAGAAGTATCATTAAGCAGAAGCACATAGTACTTTAGAGAGTAAATACTGAAAGCATCTTGTAGTCAAATGGAGAATTGAAGTGATCAAACGATTAATAGTACCTTCTAACAGGTTCCGCTAGTTCAGTGATAGGTTTTCCTGTCAGTGGACAGGTGGCATTTAAAATAGTGCACTCCGTGCTGGTCATTATTATGTCCTCTTGCTCTTCACCTGGCATAGGTTGTCCTTCGTGATGAACTTTCTGCAGAAAACAACAAAAACCCATCTAAATGAACGTGTATTAAATCTAAGTTGAAATATCTTGGCAAATCTAAGTATGTTTCAGAGGCAAGATTGTTGAGTCAGTGAGTGCAAAAATATAGCTACAATCACAAAAGCAAAAGCATATATACAAACACATCCACATGGGGGGGGGGGGGAGAGATGCAGACGAGGATTTTGAAGCAAATGCGCCGACACTACAATTAGTGATGGTAGATATTCAGGTCATGTAAACATACCCAGATAGCTTCACGGAACTGTCGTAACCATAACTGGCTCTGTGAGACAGATGACACATCAGCCTTTGATCTTTTGATTTTCTTATCGAAGAGCTTACTGAAGTTAGTTAGCTGGAACGCCAAAAACAGTTCAAGTGAAACAAAATCAGCTATAACTTACAGCAAGATCAAATAAAATCAATACCCTCATGAAGGACTCCATAAGTAATGATACCTCAGCTGCAGGCTGGTAATCTTTTCCTATAGATTGGATACTGCTCGAAAGATGAGTACACTCATCTGCAGCTTTCACTAAGTTAACAACTCCATCTTCAAGCTGCTTCACCTGCAGTGCCAAATTGACAATACATACTATTTGATAATTTGAATCACATAATATACTTACCAACATATGATGGTTTCTTCTTCCAAACAAAACATATGATGGCTTCATGCAATACAAAAAAATTCAGACATAATGGGGTAAAATTTGACGAGTTTATGTAGGGATGCTAAAAAATCATCATCAAACAAAAAATGGCATTTTTTCTTATACCAAAGTAGGCTCATAAGCAAATAGACTAGACCATTACCAGAAAATATCTTACCCACTTAACCATAGACAATATAATTCTCTACCACTGATTAAAAAGCAATCTTGGAAAACTCATACCAGCATGAATACACAAAGATCACAAAAAAGAAGCGACTAGTGCCGAAAGAAGAAAATCATGGTAGTTCAATAACCCAAGACAAACACAAAACTTAACTCCAGAAAATTGTAACGATGAATAAATATTATTTTCTTCATAACTTTTATTACTGGAGCATAACTTTCTCGCAAAACGAGCTAATCCATCAACAATTGGCTTGAATTGAGCAATAGTGAGCATTTATGTCATGAATTTTCGTGATGTT